>NC_052679.1:12331462-12376462 GCF_016802725.1 Solenopsis invicta
GCAATCAAGCCCGTTCTGATGGAATGGGTGGGCCGGCGACGCTTCGGACCTCTCACGTATAGGCTGGGGCAGGTGCTTACCGGGCATGGCTGCTTTGGTGAGCACCTGCACAAAATAGGAAGAGAACCCACTAAGAAGTGCCACCACTGCAGGGCTCGGGTGAACTCGGCGGATCACACCCTATTGGACTGTCCAGCATGGGAGGATGACCGTCGGGTCCTGCTCCGGGCCCTGGGCATTAACCAGGCCGACTTCTCCCTGGAGAGTATGGTGCGTGTCATGCTCGAAGGGGGGAAGACCTGGGCGGCCGCGCCTTCCTTCTGTGAGTCAGTTATGTCACAGAAGGAGAGCGATGAGAGAAGGCGGGAGTTGGACCCGAACTCCGCTCCCTGCCGTAAGAAGAAACCGGGGAGAAGGGCCCGGGCTTATGCCCGAGTCCCATAATCTCCCCACACAGTCATGAGCTGGAGGGAGGTACGGGCGAAGTCGCGCCTGGCCCTCCAGCCCAGAACTGCCGGGAGCTGTAGGGATCGGGTGCGGGGGCACCCCATCCCATTGCACGCAGCTCCCCCGGCAGGGGAGACCGTTGCGTGGTGGTCCCGCAACGGTCTCCAGTTAGGATGTCCCTCTCCCAAGCCAAATGGGAGAGGAAAGTGGCTCGGGGGGCGCCCGTTGGAGTATGCTTTAGCAAGCCCGCAGCGCCCCCCACGTCACATGTAAAGGTGGACCACCATGGGGTTTTAGCCGGTAAGAGTCCGGCATAACCGCCTCCCTTCCCCCCGGAAGGGAGGGGTATCCATGAGGATTTCCCCATGTAAAAAAAAGGGGGGGTGCGGGGGAAGGGCGAAGCCCTTCCCCCGCCCACGCGTTCTGTGTATGGGTTTTCGACGCAAAACAGTTTTTCTACAATAACGACTAAAGTATTGAAATTAGGTAAAATATGTATATGATCTTTTTTATAGAGCTTTTTACTAGCTTCATTTTTTGTTTGACACATTTTTTCGTAAAATGAATATCTTCTGAAATAAGTAAGAAAAACTGTTTTGTTCTTTTTGTAATGATATTTTTTTAATAAAAAATGAGCATTACTTAAAATTTTTTGTATGTCACTCAATACCTTTCTATTGATAACATATGTCAAGGTCAAGGTCGGCAGAGGCTGCCCTAATGTGCACTTTTACCGATCAAATTGAATTTTTTATATTTTTTAACCTTTTGTGTCATATTTATTTGTATCGAATTGATTGTTTTAAAAATTTGTATCCGAGGGTTTTTCGGGTTGCTAATTATGAATCTGAAAACAGATTTTCAAAATTCAAAATAACCGATCTAATATTGAGGATCAAAATCTCAAAAAAATTTGCTGGACATGGATACGTGGACAACACGCGGATATCCAGTGAATATCTTTCGTTGTTATTTGGTAGACATAGATATATGAATAATACTTGAATATCAGGTACATATCCTCTGTAGTTATTCGGTGGACATGGATATATGGATAACACGTGGATATCTAGTGGATATCTTTCGTAGTTACACGGTGGACATGGATATGTGGACAACTCGTGGATATCTAGTGGATATCTTTTGTTGTTATTTGGCAGACATGGATATGTGAACAATACGTGGATATCCAGTGGATATCCTCCGTAGTTACTCGGTGGGCATGGATATGTGGACAACTCGTGGATATCTTTCGTTGATATTCGGTAGACATAGATATATGCACAACACATGGATATCCAGTGAATATCCTTTGTAGATATTTGGTGGATATGGATATGTGGACAACACGTGGATATCCAGTGGATATCTTCGTAGATATTTGATATATAAGGATATATGTGCAATTCATTACATATCTACTGGCTATCCATAACAGATATGGATGTTTCAAAGATATGTAGATATTCATTAAATATCTACTGGATATTTTGTTCTGTGTGGGCGTATACTGGTGCCAGCTGTTTACTTCAGCGGACATAAATGTTTTTTCAGTGCAAATAATCTTTTTCTGAACGTTGTACAGTGTTATAAAAAACGCATTGTGTAGTACAGAACGGTGTGCATTGAAACAGCCCAATTAGCACAATATTTTTTAAATGTTTTTCTTAATATTTACTTAATATTAATTTTTTATTGTACAATTCATAATAAAACAAAATTTATTAAATATTTATTAAATATTAATTTAACATTAATTAAATATTTAAAAGAATGATTTAGAGAAAATATTTATTTAACGTTTACTTAACATTTAGATAACATTAATTAAATATTAAAAATAATGATTTTGGAAAATAGTCATTTAACGTTTATTTAAGGTTTATTTAATATTTATTTAATATTTATTTCATATTAATTTTTCATATGAAAAAGAATTTTTAAAAATATTAATTTAACATTTATTCAAATTTAATTTAATATTTGTTTTACATTAATTTTTTAAAAAAACATTTTTTAGAAACCTTAATTAAACGTTTATTTAACATTAATTTAACATTTATTTTACATTAATTTTCTCATTTGAAAAAACATTTTTTAAAAACATTAATTTAACATTTATTCAACATTAATTTAATATTGACTTTACTATAATTTTTCATTTAAAAAAGTAACTTCAAAAACATTAATTTAACATTTATTTAAAATTAATTTAATATTTATTTGACAATAATTTTTTATTTAAAGTAACAGTTTCAAAAACAATAATTTAACATTTATTGAAAATTAATTTAATATTTATTTAATATTTATTCTATTTTATTTAAATAAACGTTTTTTAAACATTTATTTAATATTGTTTAAGTATTTATTTTTTATGAATTATTTAATTGAAAAAATGATTTTAGTAAGCATTTTTCAAATGTTTATTTAATATTTATTTAATGTTTATTTAATATAAATTATTTTATTTATTTTTCATCTCTATAAAATTATGTATATTTATTATTTATTTAACATTTAGGCTATTTATTTTTTAATTATTATTGATTTTAAAATTTGTTTAAAAAACGTTTTAATAACATGTATTAAAGACACGTATTCCATAGAAAAAAGAGACCCAAGAATTAAATTAGGAAAAACATTAAACGATCGGGTTAAAACATGACATGCTAAAGGATACATATCAAAGTAAAAATTTTACTCATTACGAGTGAGTGACTGCATGCTACCAAAAGCATATGGGTTGCCAAAAATACATAAGCCTAACGTGCCCTTTAGCCTTATTGTGTCGTTGGTGGGATCTGCTCTTTAGCCATTAGCAGCTTTTCTGCAGAACACCATATCGGACAGCATTCCGCGAGCGTTGGGCCACGTCGAGAATAGTTTTGAACTCTGTAAACTATCAACGAATAAGAACATACAGGACTCCGAGACCTTGCTATTGCTTGACGTGACATTTTTATTTACCAATGTCCTGTTAAACCTTGCAATCGAGGGGATTAGTTCTAGGTGGGAATCCATAGAAAAAACAAATATCTCAAAAGACGAATTTATTACAGTGACACAGTTTGTTTTAACGTTCACGTTTTTTACTTTTAATAATAAGATATACAAACAAACGTTTGGTGTCCCTATGGGCTCACTGCTATCATTGGTAATTGCAGATATAGTGATGCAAGATCTGGAGTCCAAAGTTCTGAATAACAGAAAAGCGGTTTTACCGTTTTCTGTTATTATATACCGTACGCTATGTGGATAATATCGCTTTGGCGGCATCCACCGAAGCGGTTGATAATATTCTAAATGAATTTAACGGATACCACAATCGCCTATGGTTTACTATCGAACGGGAAAAGAAACGTAGCCTCAATTTTTTAGATACCCTAATTAGAGTCGAGAACAATACCTTACATACTGACTGATTCCATAAAGACACCTTCTCAAGTAGATACTTATCATACTATTCACATCACCCAGTTAGTCAAAAAAATAGGAACCATTTACAGCATGGTAGATTGGGCGCTGTTATTATCACACCCCCAATACCACAAAAAGAATTTAGAATTTTGCGTTAACACTCTAATTAATAACGGCTATCTAATAGAATTAATTTTTAACAAAATCAACACAAGAATCAAGAAAATAATTAATACAAAATTAAATAATGGAGTTCAGAATCTAAACGGATACGATCGTGGAAAGAAAAAAGTATTTGTTCTTCCCGTACATAAAAGACATGTCTGAAAAAATATCTACGTCCCTGAATAAAGATATAATTAGACTAGGTTTTAGATGTTTAAATAAGCTAGATAAGTTTGTTAAAGCACACAAGGATAAAAACATAAAAACAGAATGTAACAACGTTATCTATAAATTAAATTGTAACGACTGTAATGCCTTGTACGTAGGACAAACAAAAAGAAAACTAAATAAACTAAAAATAAGAATCAAAGAACATGTAAACAACATTAAACTTGAAACAGCGAAAATATCCGTTATTAGCGAACACAGAGTCATTCGTTCGATTGAGAAAATGTAAAAATTTTTGATTTTGAACCAAATTATTACAAGCGTTTAATTTCCGAAATGATACCCATTAATGAACAAAAAAATGGTTTTAATCAAAAAACGAATACGGAGCTGTTAGACGACTGCTACAACACTATTTTAAATAAACTGGTCAATATGTAACAAAGAAAGAATAGGGAATATAATTGTAAACAGTGAAATATCTGACTCAGATGCGGGTTGCGCACGCTTCGCAACATCAGAAGTGTTCAGTCCTCTTGTCACACCGATCAATACAGATCGATCGTTGTGCGTTAACGTTATAAGCGATCAGCGTTGAACATGCCTTACAATGACTAACGACAAACCATAAGTTTAACTATCTACATAAAATATGTGATTCAACTGACACAGAATTTGTAAAAACGCGCGTAACGGTTATTAGTGAATTTTGGTTTTATTATTTTATTTTTGTTATATTTTTAAAGTATCATTGGTCGAAGATCGATTAACACGAGTCGTATAACAAGAAACGAGATGTCGACCGAATTTTTAACACGATTTGTTTCGCGGATTGGAAATCGATGAAGCAATAATAGAAGTTGCGAATCATGGGCTTTAAATCCCGGACTATTGTATTTAAAAGTCTCAGGCTATTTTGAAGATTCTGTTTGCGCTTTGCGTTTATAATGTAAGAATACACACACACTGAAGAAGACTCCGTAGAGTTGAAACATTTGTGTCTCAAGTATTAATAAATATGTATTATAAGTTATACGAACATCTAAACCTTTTTGCTTGATTTACTGGCCTTTTCAATTAATTGTTAAATTGCATACAAGTTTATCAGAATAGTTGTTTAACATTTAAGTTATTTATTTTTTAATTATTATTGATTCTGAAATTCGTTTAAAAAATGTTTCAATATCATCTATAAAAATCAATAAAAAATTAACTTAATTATATATATTTATATATATAGTATACTTTAATTGTATATACGAGTATTTTGTTTTTTCGATAACATATATTGATCTGATTTATCAGTGATGTACAATGAGGTGCATTAATGAAGTCCTTCTTTGGTGTAGGAATTCTAGCAATTTAACCAATCATTTGTTGGCTTAATGAGTTTGTCTGATTGGCTAAGATTACTGTGACTCTTGCACTAGCTACACCAAAAAAGGACATCATGAATGCACCTTATTGTACATGTATTAGGACAAAGTGTTTACAGATCATCACGAGGGAGTTCGCAACAATCACAAAAATCAAACAACATTTACCGTGGTCGCGACTTGGATAGACGACCGCATGAAAATTTTCAAAAAAGAATTTTTAAGAAAAAAGCTCAATATTTGAAAAAAATTTGTTTACTGTAAAAAAAAGGACATAAATACATTAAGTTTAACGTTTTGGAAAAATTATTTTATTGCAAAAGATTTTAAAATGTTTTTTTTAAATATTGTTTTGCTTATTTACGCTTCGTTAAAAAATACGCTCCTTTAACGTTTAATAAAGGTTTTCTTTAAATGTTTAAAAAGCGTTCTTATAATATTTAAAAAACATTCTTTTTAATGTTAAAATAAACATTTTTTTAATGAAAAAAGGCGACTTAACCCATTATTTTTAACACTTTTATAAACGTTTTTAAGAAGCTCTTTTAAATGTTTTCAAAAACATTTTTTAAATATTGTATGCTGATTGGGAAAGAACCGGATATCGTAAGTATATTTCTTTTGATGGGTCTTCGTTTTTTTTAAAGAAAGTTATAAACAAAGCTAATATTTTTCCTCGTTATTTCTATAATGTAATTACATGCATTTTGCAATGTTTAATGCTTCATAAGTGTAAATGAACATTAAAATCTGTGGATAGTTCTAATTTACATTCTATTAACTACAATCAAATACACAGTATTGATATTTGTTAACCTTATACATTTTAGAATTGTTATTTATTTTTAACAAAGATATATATACATGAAACAACTGATATTCCGTTAATGTGCGCGAACTTAGCTCGCGGCTCGGTTTAACGTAATAGGTTCGTGGCGAGAGGGAGAAAATAAATCGGCTCTTGACAGTACACGAGTTTGAGTTTATTGCTTAATATTACTTAATATTTGATACAGATATTACTCACGAAAATATAATCAAGAAATGAACAAAGCGCGGTAACATAATTCTACGTTTTGATACAGGTAATTTAATCAAGAAATGAAAAGAGCGCGGTAGAATGATGATACGTTTTGACACAAATATTGTTTCACGATAGTATGATGAAAAGAACGCGGTAAGCAAGTATAATGATTTCGAATCTAACTTCTACGGACGGTAGCTTATTTACAAGATATTTGCAAACGGCCTTGACCGCGAAGCCGAGCGAAAATTTCGCGATTCTCGAAAACGAGGCCGGGGTTCCCAAGTATTTCGGTTAGCCGAGTTTCTAGGCGTGGTTGCGTTAGTATTTGGCGGAGAACGGCGTACAGCGCGAATACGCGGGCTAGCCTGGTGTGCTTGAATGTTTCAGAGACCGTGTTCGCGGCGCGTCTGGCTTAACAGCCGTTGCGGAGGTTCTGGCACGCGCGGAGTCGCGGGCTTTCGATCTAGACTGCCCGGAGTCGCCAAGTACCTTGGTGGCAGCAAAGAACCTTTATCGCCTTTAGTCTCCGGGGTGGTTGTGCGAAAGGCAACTACGCTCTCTCGAGCGCCGACTCTATCGAGTATCTCGACAGCGGCAAAGTACCTTTACTGCTTGTTCTCGCTGGAAGAGTTTCGGATCGGGATCAGGATCGCAAAATGGATCCTGAGCGTGCGAGCGGAGGCCTTTTATACCCCCTGACTCGCGCGCTCGGGCGTTTCCGTGTTTTCGTTATCCCTCGAGATTTCATCTCGGGATTCCCGTTTCTCCGCGGCCGCTGGTACAGGCGGGGATTTCTTCTTGCCGCTGGTTGGTGATGCGCGTACGTGCGCTCTTCTATCGCGCACGGATTTGCCTCGTGCTAACGGCCGCCTTCGGTCGTTAGCGGCGTTGTCCTCGTGGCAACGTTAGGTAGGCGCGTGCGCGCCTTCTGTTGTTTAAAGCCGAACAGCGGCCTCCGGCTGGTGTTCGCCGGGAATAATGCATGCAACGTGCATGCGTTGTTACATCCATTTAAAAATAAGGTCTATAAAAGTAAATAAAAACACGGAACACAATTCAATATTAAAACATGACTAATTTTTATTTGTATTCTTAGAGATGCACATCTTTTTTTAAGCTAAGAAGCGTACTTGATATATGCAATTAAAAACTCATTTCTCTTATATTCATAGACAATTGTATTACAAAATTCTTGTTTAATCTTTGTTGCACATAATAATTCTTCACAACATAGTGCCCTCTGTACTTCCAATGTTTTGAACTTTTTCTTTATATTTATAGATTTTTTTTCTTTAATAAAACTTTAACTTTTTTGACTGTTTTTAGAATTTCATACATTACTCTTACTATCTTTTATAATATCTGTTAAATAATATATATTTTATTCTTTAAAAATCAGTTTCTTAGTTTAAAAACTTCTTATAAAAAGCTATAAAACTGTAGGATGTCAGAAATATTATAGAAAGAGAATGAGAGTGAAAGAGAGAATGAGCGAAAAAAGAAAGCAAAGGAGAGAGAGAGAGAGAGAGAGAGAGAGAGAGAAGGAGAGACGGAAAGATCAAAGAAATAAAGATAGGGTATGAGAATGAGATGCAGCGTCCAACAAAAGGAAATCGGAATCGTTTTCTGAGCGAGACTTGGCGTTCACCAAGGAAGACCGGCGTCGCTTAGTGAATAAGTTCGGCATTGTTTGAGATCGGAAAGAGTCAGCGACGTCGTTGCACAGAGAAAAAAATTTATGATATTTATGACTATAAATGCATGATTAAAAAATTATAGTTCGCAGGTTCATTTTTATAGTTATTATTGCTATATTGTTATTAAACCTGTACTAAAAACCTTATATGTATATTTCTACCGGCTATAAAAAAATTTTACTATAAATTATGGTAATTACAACTATTAATATGTAGTATATCAATTGATACATACCTTAAGGTATATATGAAAATTAAAATAACCATTTTCATATTGTTAACGCAACTATAATTGTAGTGAATATGACTATTTTCTTTACATTTGTTTACTATATATGTGGTAATAATATGTAGTACTAAACATAAATAAAAGAAAAATGATAAAAATAAGCGTTTAAAAATGATTAAATAAACTCTTTGAGCAGTAAGTATAACTATATAAGGTGTTCCAAAAATACGCAGAAAATCCTTGGGAGCACACACTTCATGTCCAAACAAGAAAAAAAAATTTCCATGACCATGTGTCCGCAAATGCGCTATTCCCAAGATACAGGACGTCGAAGATGAAAAATTCACAAAATGTAATATGATATTTATTTATTATTAAATTGTAGAAAAAAATTAATTCACAGTAAATGTTAAAAGTAGCCACCTGTCCTCTCGATACATCTGTGAAATCTCTGAATCATGGTGTGCCGTACGACCCAATCAGCATAGAATATTTAAAAAATATTTTTAAAATTATTTGAAAAACATTTTTAAAAATATTTATAAAAACGTTAAAAATAATGAGTTAAGTGCCTTTTTTCCATTAAAAAAATGTTTTTCAAATATTATAAAAACGTTTTTTAAACATTTTAAAAAAATGTTTATTAAAGAAACGTTTTCTTTAACGAAGCATAAATGAGCAAAACAATATTTAAAAAAAACATTTTAAAAACTTTTGCAACAAAAAATTTTTTTCAAAAACGTTACAATTAGTGGATTCATGCCTCTTTTTACAGATGCCTCATTAAACAGATTTTTTTTTAATATTGAGGTTTTTTCTTAAGAATTTTTTTTTTTTTTTTCAGAAATTTCCACGCGGTTACCCATTCAAGTTGCGATCCCGGTGAACGTTGCTTGATTTCTGTGATTGCTGCGAACTGATCTCTCGTGAAGATCTGTAAACACTTTGTGCTAATACATGTACATCAGGTCAATACATGTTATTGAAAAGACAAAATATATATAATTAAATATTTAAATAAATATTATTTATATAAATATATATAATTAAGTTAATTTTTTGCTGATTTTCATACATGTTATTAAAACGTTTTTTAAACAAATTTTAAAATCAATAATAATTGAAAAATAAATAGCTTAAATGTTAAATAAATAATAAAGAAACATAATTTTATAGAGATAAAAAATAAATAAAAAAATTAATGTTAAATAAACATTAAATAAATATTAAATAAACGTTCAAAAAATGCTTATTAAAATCATTTCTTAATTAAATAATTCATGAAAAATAATTATTCAAACAATATTAAATAAACGTTTAAAAAACGTTTATTTAAAATAAATTAAAATTAATATTAAATAAATATTAAATTAATGTTCAATAAATGTTAAATTAATGTTTTTAAAAAATGTTTTTTCAAATAAAAAATTAATGTGAAATAAATATTAAATTAATGTTAAATTTATGTTTTTAAAAAATGTTTTTCAAATAAAAAATTAATGTGAAATAAATGTTAAATAAACGTTAAATAAATATTAAATAAATATTTTTTCTAAATCATTATTTTAAATATTTAATTAATGTTAAATAAATATTTAATAAATGTTTAATAAATATTTTTGTTATAATGAATTGTACAATGAAAAATTATTATAAAATATATATTTTAAAAACATTAAAAAAATATTGTGTGCTGATTGGGGATCGTCGGATGCGGGTTTTTCGTTTTATTAAGGCTTTCATATTTTTATTTTATATTGTATTTTAAATGGGCTGCTGTCACCAGTTCGGAGCTCAGTCCAGGACAAAGGTTATTATTGTTTTTTATTAGTTTTGAGATATGATAGTATTATTACTTATTTATCAATCATATTAGGGAGCAAGGAAACGGTAGGGATTAGGTTAAATGAGTGAGTACACATGATTATGTATGTAAATAATTTTATGAATTTATTTAGATGGAAATTGATTGATTAAAGTATGCACCTCCGCACCGTTTCCCCTGGGGCGACGAACTGCCCCCTTGTCCGACCGAACACCCGCCGGATAGGCAAACAGGCGTTATGCGCCGATAAACGCCTCGTACACGCGCGCGCGAACGGTCCAGCGAACACGCCGTTAATCACGCGCACGCGCATTAAGCCGCACGCTCCTGGCGTTGGAGCAATAAAGAGGCGTACGCACTAGCGAAAACGCAATACCAGACCGATCTCGGAACAGCGGGGATGCTGTATTCCGAGAAGAACCGAACTCCAACCGAGCATCCTCAACTCTCCGAGATCGGGGTATAAAAGGCGAACGATCTCGTAGAGAGATCGACTCTTTCTCGGTCTAGCTTTCGAGCCAGACCAAGGAAATCCGTGTGGTAGAGCAAGTTTTGTCACTGCTGAGAGATCTCAGTGATTACCGATCCCACTTTCCCGATATCCGAGGAATCCGAGCGGTAGAGCGAGCTCTGCCACCGTCGAGAGATCTCGACGATTCCGCCGAAATCCGTCTCCACCTCAAAGTCCACGGTGACGACTGCCACCCCGGGAGTAAAGTGATCTTTGCCTCCATCGAGAGATCTCGAGGCAGCCGGCATCGGCGCGCAAACAGGGATTCGCTACTAAGGGAATCCTGAAGAACACCTGTCGCGAGACCGAATTCCGAGAACACCGGCGCGCCGTTTGAATAGCGTCCCATCCTGCGCGCGTCGCGGGCCACGAAACCGCGAAAAGGTAAACAACGAAGAATCTGCGTCGTAACCGTACGGACGCGACGAAGACAACGCTATCGCGCCGTTCTCGTGCACCGGCCGCGAGCCGAGAGAAAAAAACAGAGCATTGTAAATAACCGCCGTTCTTGTACATACCGCGTTTCTCTATTTTTAGAATACATACTTGCATGTATTACTTTGATTCTTTTATAACAAATTTGTATTTTTTTTACGCACCTCCAATCTCAGATTTAATCAATCCGGTAACCTCCCTTCGAGCCCTAGCTTCCCTGAGCTCGTCCGTGCTTGGACAAACACAGGTTGTTACATAAATAAGTATAAACAAATAATTGAACATATAATGTGAACAGATAATAGTAGAACAATAATTGTAGAACAATAATAATATTATATTAATTATATAAGAATAATAATAATATTTGAACTGAATATAATATTTAATTGAGTTTGTAACGATACGCCCCTTCACCGTCCACGCGCCTTTGTATCGCTCCGCCCACCCAAGCACCGAACGACACTTCTTCTTCTTCTTCTATTGAAATATAGTATCCGTCCCCAGTGAATTAGTAGAGCATGGACGATTTGACCATTAAACCAACGAGTTCGCTTAACGTCCAATGTAGTAAGAATGTTATTCCAGAAGGCGTATAAAGTTAGAGTAAGATTTGGAATGGCGGAACGTGTCGGAGTATACCGGAGCATGCTGCGGTACTTCTGTTCCGTGCAAACTGAACTAAAGATTGAAGCGCCCTCCCCTTAAATCACGTACACCTAAGGACTTTGATTCTGTTCATGGGGAAATTTTCCAAACTGAGAAGTCACCACTTTCTACATACTCGCAGTTCATGATTAATGAAACGACTAGAGCTTATTGGTTTTTAGGTTAATCATGAACTGTAAGTATGTAGAAAGATAGTGACTTCTCAGTTTGGAAAATTTCCCCATGGACAGAATCGAAGTCCTTGGGTGTACAAGATGCAAACTCGCACACATGCGTGAGGCGGGAGGATTCACATAAGCTCGCACGAGTTGAAATAAGATAAGATGAGACGGCACATTTTGGTAATAAGAAAACTGAGAATGGGAAAAATGTTAATTTCCGACAATGGGATATTACACTTAATGTATTGTCTGAATTTAGCGGATTTGAGAATGGTAAGTGGGCAATAAAAGGAGATGTGATTGGCTTTTTGCCGACCTTTTCCACAGGGATAGGCTGGTGAGTCAGTCATATTTTTTCTGTATAGACCTAAGTTGAGATTGTAATGGTTGCTCCTTAGTCGGTTGATGATTACTATTTCTTCGCGGCTGAGAGGTTTACGATGGAACCAAGGGCGTTTATACTGAGTGTGCTGATAAAGTGTGACATGTTGAGTGCCCTTGGTGCAGGAAACTTCTTCAAGATACCCTTTGAATTTGTTGCCTGTTGTGATATTTACTTGGGCAAAAAGGTCAACGTATAGAATACAAAACCGGGCGGGGGGGGGTATAACCACCGCGAGCCGCACTTTTGGCGGCCACATCCGCACTCTTAATACCCGGGATTCCTTTATGTGCCGGCACCTTGTAACGATGCACACCCCCGAAAAATGTCATGCATCGTCCCCGGCCACCGACAGCCGGAGAGAGAGAGCCGCCGGGCTATAACCGGGGGTGCCTCGGGCACCCAAATATAAAGATAATAAGGACTTCGCGCGGTAAAAACCGTGTCGAGCCATCGCGCGCGTCAAGTCGGCGCGCACGCGCACACGACGGAGCGCGCGTTCGTCCCACTCCGGCGACCCCGCCATCAAGCGCCGAAAATGACGGAGGCAAACGGAGTCGCCGGGTATATATAGGGCCGCGTGCTCCGATAGAGGCACCTGTTTCCCGTCAGCCAGCATCACCCGCTGATCCGCTGCGTCTGACAATCCTGGAAATAAAAGTGGTCGAAGATTGCTTGGCCACGGCGGAGGTACTCCGCAATTTCCGCACCGCTCCTCATCCTCCGCATCCTCGCGAGCCCGAGCGTCCAACTCTCGTCAAGGTCCTTGGCGAAGGGAGGACTCCCGACCAGCTCTCTAGCCGCGGTTACCTCCGCTCCTCCACGAAACGCAAGCAAGCGGAATCGCCGACACGGGGTTACGGCCGAGGTACTCGGCGCGTTTCGTGGCATCCTAGCCGCCATCGTCATGCCGCCACGCAGCCGCGGTCGCCCTGCCGATTCGCGTATCGCCACATCGCGTCGCGAAGCTCCGCCCCTCGCGTACCGCTATACCGCGGGAAAGCCGCGCCCGCATCCGAGCATCGCTCGCGTTCCGTCGCCTGGCGACACCTCGCGAATCATATGTATATACCGAACTGTAAATAGTCGCGTTTACAAAGATCCGTCCGTCCGCGCGCCGTTCCGAATTCATGTATCTTGTCCGTCCGCGCGCACCGAACTGCTCTCCTCTTTCGGTTCCGGAAAAACTTAATGAATAAAGCACACGTAGATTGTATCACACCCATACCGCCGACTCATCATTTATACACGCCCGACTCTTTCCTCTCTTCCCGTGCGAGCCCTTTCAATTGCACCGCTCCGACGAGCTAATCCGTGCGAGAGAAAAACGGCAACATTACAACCTAATAGAGAATTAAATTAAAGTTTGCTTCCTTCAGAAGAGAAAGCTTATATTTAAGTCGGTAAATAATGTAATTGTCCGCCTTGTGATTGTTTTTTGAAATGGTTTACAGAACACTAAGAGAATCCGTAAAGATGACGGAATCTCATTGTAATTCTTCAATTACTCCTATGGCCTCAAGCAGCGCCCACGCTTCTACTGTGAATATAGAAGTCTCCGCGGGAAGTCTATGTTTTATTGATTTATTCAAGTGAGGCACGAAGACGCCGGATCCAACAGTTGCAATCTGATCAGACTTCGAGCCATCTGTATAAAACTTAACGTGTGATTTGAATGATTTTTTGACCAAACGTAAGGAACTTTGGTTGACGAGGTTTGTAAGTGCTTCTTTACCGAGTTTTGTTAGTGAATAGTTGATGCATGTGGTGAACGTAGTAGCATAATAAGAATATTGAAATTTTTGAAGTACGGAGCTTTGAAGTATTCTCAATTTGTCGCCCTAAGCTTGAAGTTCCAAAAATAGGGAAGTTCTTTATAAGATTAATTTTGTCATGACTTGAGTCCAGCTCGCCTTTTAGAATCTCTAGATAGGAAATGGAAGAATTGCTCTTGTTAGATAGAGCTTTGTATATATATTTAAAAAAGATGTGAGAAATTCTAATCTCCAGAGGGGACTCTTTAGATTCATATAACATGACATTAATAGGGGTGGAGTTTCTGTAGCCAAGTGCAACCCTGATGCACCTGCATACCAATCTTCTCAGTTTCAGAAAGCCCTGTGAGTTGCCACGAAATTGGAAAATTTGACCTCCATACTCGATGAAGCTTCTAAAGGTTAAACGGAAAATTTGCAAAAGCAGGCGGGGATGGGCTCCCCACCATACTAAAAAGAAATGAGATAACGTTCGCAAGTTTTCTGCTCCTATCAATCAGATGATTCAAATGCACACCTCTTTTAAGTCTTTCATCGAACCAGACACCCAAGAAACAAGCGTTATTGACTTTGGGAATAGGAGAAACATTTTGTTGATGGTAACGGCAAGGGGCGTTCAGCACTTTGAAAAGAGCCTCTTAGAGAAAACCAAGAGCTGGGACTTGTCCGGGGACAGGACCAAGCCTCTGCCCCGAGATAAACAGAAATACGATCAATAGCCTCCTGTAATAGACCAACTGCTTCACGAATGTTATTGGCGTCAGTAAAGACTGCAATGTCATCAGCATATTGGAAAATTCGGACGTCATTAGTAACATGCCTACCGATGTTTTAGGTATATGTCGAAGAGGATAGGACTCAGGGTAGAGCCCTGAGGGTTGCCCTTATAAGAGTGAAATGGGCCCTTTAGCTCACCATTGACTGTAAAAAATACTTTTCTTTCCTTGGTAAAGTTAGCAATGAATCGGCAAAAGTTCCATGGTAGACTCATGTCCAGCAGATCCTGAACCAAAATAGCTGGGATAACGTTTTCAAATGCCCTTAATATCCAAAAACGCCACTGGCTTATCCCTGTGGAAAGCAGAGTGCACAAAGCTAGAGAGAGAGAGAGAGAGATAAGGTTATCAATGCAAGTTCTGCCAGACCTGAATCCGTCCTGAAAGTCCGGCATGGAGCATTTGCTCTCCATTACCCATCTGAGTCTACAAAATTTTTTCTAAAATTTTTAGAAAGCATGACAAGAGGGAAATAGGTCTAACTCCATCTTGTAATTTGGAAATAAGGACGATGAGCGACCAAGACCATTGTTCAGGAAATAGACCCTCTTTAAGGAGGGCGTTGTAAAGATCTACTAGAATAGTAAGAAAGCAAAAAGGGAGGGCCTTGATAATTTGGTATGAAAATTGGTCAAGGCTTGGAACAGAGAAATCCTTTATACTGTACAGAGCAGTAGAGATCTCAAAGATAGTAATATCCAAGTTTAGCACACGATAACTTTCAGGGTCATTGTCAGCGTTAGAAGAGAGATTCGAAGTATACGAAACCTGAAAGTCATGCAAGCACGAAGGCGGACAAAGCCTGTCAATAATGGCCATTTGAGATCTGATCGCTTACCAGGTTTTGTTGCGGGAATGATTTAGCCACGTTACATTTTTTAAATAATTTAATCAGCGACCAGAGCTCAGCGGAAAATGTTCTTGAGTTAAAAGACTTGCAAAAAGTTTTTTCAATTATTTTTTTTTTTTTTGTTTTTTAAGCATTTTGGAACATGCTCCAAATACTACAGGATAATTGTCACTTCCCCAAGCGTCTTCCAAAGTTTTAAACAAACACAAAGGGGTTAATTTACTAGAAGACAAGGAAAGATCAATGATAGAATCCCTAAAACCGGGAGGCGACACGAGCGTAGAATTTTTATCATTCAGAATAATAAAGTTGTGGTGGTCAATTGACTTAGGTCACTAGGCACCGACCAGGGCCATCATCGTATGAATTGTACCAGAAAGAATGGTGGCAGTTAAGGGGGTAACCTGATATAGGATGCCAGAAAAAGTCATTTTTATAATTTTTTTTCTAAGGGAAGAATAATGTTAATGGTTTTTATACTTTTTGCACGTTGTAGTACAACTATTTAGAGTCCAAAAAAATTTTTTTTATTTAAACAGACATTATTATTTGTAAAGAAACAAATCTTGAATTGGGAACGTCGCCGATGTTTATGTACATTCTCAGATTTTTATTCTTGTCTGAAACAAAAAAACAACAAACATTTAATTTATAGTTTTATTCTATATAAATTTGAAAAATTAAAAAATATATATATAACACATCGTTCAATAAGTCCCGAGACTAACCCAGAGATAACGCTAGTAGTACCAAGCTGGCCACGTTTCCCTAGAATGCGAACCTTCACATGAAACGTGTACAAATTTCACGTCGATCGGACCACAAACAGCTGAGTTATTGAGGTTAGAGCAAAGTCACTTTGTAATTTGTAAACGGCTTCCAATGGCCTACCCGAACGTTCCGCATCGTTTGTGTCCGTACGACCACGTTTAAACTCAGCATACCAACGACAAATCGTTGATTTAGATGGAATTTACCCATTAAAAAACAATGCTTTATCAACACGCGAAACTAAATTTTTTTCCATTTTTCAAACAAATTACAAAGTGACTTTGCTCTAACCTCAATAACTCAGCTGTTTGTGGTCCGATCGACGTGAAATTTGTACACGTTTCATGTGAAGGTTCGCATTCTAGGGAAACGTGGCCAGCTTGGTACTACTAGCGTTATCTCTGGGTTAGTCTCGGGACTTATTGAACGATGTGTTATTAAAATTTTGTGCAACTTTGAAAAAAAATTCAATTCTTATTAGGTAACGTCCATCATTTTATGCAAAAAAAATTGTTATTGTTGATGTTTTTTAAACGTTTTTAGTTTAAATAGAGTAGTTGATTATTAGCTAACTAACAAGCATGTTTTATTTAGCAAGATTGAAGTTAACTGGTGGATGGGACTGAAGGCTGCCGTAATTAAAAAGGAGATTAAAATAAAATAAATAAAGTTGATTAAAATAAGTTTATTAATTACATCTGTTACAAAATAGCGGATTTTAATAAACAATATTGTATTACGTCGATGAATAATGAAAATGAACACAGACAGTCATTCTTGTGTACCGGAAAAATATATATGGGTCATTTTTCATCTCTTGCCACAAATGATGAAAATCTCCTTGAGCAGGACGTCTTAGATTAATTGGTCGTATCCAATATTGTCGATGAGTCCAACAAAAAGATATTCGTCTTTTTAATAAATATACGAGGTGTGTTCAAAAAATACCGGGAATTTTCGTTTTTTGAAAAAAATATTTATTTATTCGTCTACATTAATGTTGTCGCCTTCAAAATAGTCACCATTAGATATTATGCACTTATGCCAGCGCTTCTTTCAATCCCCGAAACACTTCTCAAACTCGATCTTTGGGATAGCCTTTAGCTCTTTCAGCGATGCGCTTTTAATGTCATATATGCTTGTAAAACGACGGCCCTTTAAGGTTCTCTTTATTTTTGGAAATAGGAAAAAGTCACACGGAGCCATGTCTGGCGAATATGGAGGCTGGGGCATCATTACAGTATTGTTTTTGGCCAAAAATTCACGAACAAGCAATGAAGTGTGAGCAGGTGCATTATCGTGGTGCAAAAGCCATGAATTGTTTTTCCATTGATATGCCAATTGATATGCCAACATCATCAGCGACTTCTCTGATTGTGATTCGGCGATTGTTCATAACCATTTCTTTCACTTTTTCGACGTTTTCATCGGTTCTTTATGTGCTGGGGCGTCCTTGGCGTTCGTCATCTTCAACGTCTTCACGGCCATCTTGGAAACGATTATACCACTCGTAAACTCTTGTTTTACTCATAGCAGACTCACCATAGGCCTTTGTTAACATTTCACACACTTTGTTACATTTTATGTTATTTTTTACGCAAAATTTGATACAAATTCTTTGATCCATTTTTTTTCAGAAACGAAAATCGAGCTCATAAAAACATGTGTAACCTTAGCGGCTGCCACAGACAAAGTAAACAATGAATACAGCTCAACATTTCAGCATACTTCAGGGGCATGTATACCAACATAAACAAAAAAAAAGTTTGACTGTCGGACTCTCCAAACCCGCGAAATTTAAAAATTCCTGCAACTTTTTGAACACACCTCGTACACCGAGAATTAATGTTAATAATGATGCTTGTATTATTAGTATTTTCTCGTGATCGTTATCCATTTTTTTTTAAAATAAGCATAATCTATATAATAAATAATTCTTAAAAATAAGCTAAAAAATCACCAGCCACTTAATTTCAATAAATTTCTTTTTACATTACATGCTGTATACAGAGTGCTACTCAGTCGGCACAGAGAATTCAAAAAGAATTCAGACTTATGTCATCATTCAAAATTTATTTTTAAATGCAAAAAGAACTCTTTTCTAAAAAAGAATTCTTTCTGCATTTCAAAATGAACACTAAATTGATGACATAAGTCTGAATTCTTTTTTAATTCTTTTTTAATCTGTGTGCTGACTGGCTCTGTACAGAGAGCTGTTATTAAATATTAATAACTCTAGCAATAATATTTTTGTGTTGTATTAATGCACGAGTATATTAAAATGTAATAAATGTTACAAAAATAATATAAAATATAGCATAATTTAACTTTACCTTAAAATAAACAATTTCTTTTTAGCAATGTAAAATATATTAATAAAACTTTTTGCATCTGCGATAAAGGTTAGGAATATATACGTAAATCACAATTCTGACTGTGATTGGTAGAACGTAATGCCTTAAGCATTTTGTATGTATGGCCTCTACTGCTTACGTGTTACGTCTTACGTTTTTCTATGTGCCATGGCCTTATCACTGTGCGGGCCACGGACTTAAGAGCCTCGCACATGAAATGCATAACATAACATAAGCACAATATAAGACCGATGGGCCAATGAGCATTCAGCATAAAGTCGCCATATTGATTTACATAACATTTTCATTGGTCCGTCGGTTTTATGTTGTGCTTATGTTATGTTATGCATTTCATGTGCGAGGCCCTTTAGGAATAGAGGGACGGTGCATAACCTACAGGGTGAGGCACGTTTGCGGCGGGAGGGTCCGCCATGTTGCTTTCAAAGATCGCACACATTAAAACGTGTACAGTGTATGTGTGACATAAATAGTAACCCAAGGAACACACTAAAGTTAACAAAAAATCAAAATGATTTTATTTTAATTTAAAATAGTCATGCGTTTTCTGTGTGACGAAAAAATGATTACAGCGCATGTTACTTAATGACGGAAAGATGACTTGCTTTGGCCCTTCAAGTTTATTATACGTGAAAGTTTTTTAGAAATGGTAAAAAGTTTGATAATTTGCAAATATGGATCGTTAAGCCCGTATCAGACTACGCATTGAAAATTGAAGATTGAAGATTAAAGATTGAGCTTTGGCCAATCAAAATAAAAGGAGTTAAAATTTCTTTGTTTTGATTGGTCAAATTTCAATCATTAATCTTCAATCTCAATCTTCAATGCGTAGTCTGATACGGGCTTTGTATGATTCCAATGCACTAATAAATTAGTTTTTACAATTTAGAAATCTTTTCAGCATATAATTTTTATATGCAGTATATATAGTATATTTTACTTTTATATATATAATAGTTCTGTTTATGGTATGTATTATGTATAATTAATTTTCTAATGAAACTTTCTCAAACAATATAGCTTATTAGAAAAACTCCCTTTAAAAAATACAAAGTGTATGTATACATTGATATAAGGTTATCACATTTGAATTCACCACGTGTTGATCAAGCGACGTGGTCATATGACGGGCGCATTGATCGGGCGTCGGGCCGCGGACCGGTCAGTCGTTGTGCAGATCATAACCATAACCTATAACATGCAACAGCCGACTCAACGTGTTCAATCTTGTTTTCAAGGTATTTTTCATTTTTATTTGTAATGGTTTTAGATTATATATTATGTTAGCGCCAGACTACGCGTATTCGCGATTTGTGATACATAATTTGTAATAATTAAATATGCAGTTAGCGAATAGTGTGAAGAAAAAATTCTTTAATTAAATTCACAAGTGAATTGATGAATTTTCTTTTCACACTATGCACTAACTGCGTTCAGTTTATCACAAATTACGTATCACGAATTACCACAAATCGTGAATACACGTATATATATTCTGGCACTTGCATTATGTGGTAGAAAATATATATGTATATCAGTCATGTGTAAAAAACGTGCATAAATTAGGTTAAAGAAAACTTAAAGAGAGTGGATATTATATGTATATTAGATATTATAATATCTATAGATATATTTGTGATATATATCTATAGATATATTACACATTATATATATTATAAAGATATATCCCTGCCTGCACCGGACGTAACAGAGACGTGCTGTTTTGATCACAAAGTCGCAGAAAATATGATTAATGATACGTCTTGTGCACGTCACTGCGATGTAACTAAATAATTTGAATGTTTCAATTAATTAGCTGTTTGTTGAATTTTCTTTTGTATTATGACTTATATTTTAAAGATAAACATTTCACTTTTTAAAAATGATGTTTTTCATTTAATGTAATTAAATTTAATACGTAATTGTGAAAACGTTACGTAGAGTAATGTACAGTTGGGAAATACTATCGCGGTATCCGGCTATCCGGTAAAAATCACTATCCGATGCATCTCTCATAATAATTTCCTTAACCATGCAATTATAGTCACAAATACTTTTTCCTCTGCGTATAGTAGTACACGAAACCGTCACTAGATGGTTGTTATGGCGTTTTCTCGTAAGAAAGAAAACACATAAATGGTATAAAAGGCGGAGCATTATAAGATTTTTCACCGATGTTCTATTAGAGTAGAATAATTTTTCTGATGAATTCCCTTGAAAATGAAATCAAGTGGAAGATGTTTTAATTTACTATGTGATTAAAACTAACCTTTTTAAACTTCCAATATTTGGAACCACATAAACATAATAGATGTAACTATACATAAAAAGTAGAATATTATAATTCAGAATTACTATAATTTATAGATCGCACCAAAGACCACTATAAATTACAGTTGAATTATGATAATTGCAATCATTCTCTTCTCTCAGTGTAAAACTATTATACATTTTATCTAGCAAGTATTTTACGTACATAATGCAGTAAAAACCAATCTCAATTTTTCAAAATTGGTCGATAATTTTCAGGTCACAATTAGTGCATAAGTCACAAAATACACGTCATTACAACGTCGCTGTCACCAGAAATGGGGATGTTAGTTACATCTCAGCGACGTCTCAATTACGTTTCGAACACCAGTTGAGACGTCGCTGAGACGTAACATGCAACGAGTTAGCACGTCACAGCGACGTGCTTGTTACGTTTGGTGCAGGTAGGGATGTGTCTGACAATGAGATAATTTTAATTAATAAAATTATTATTGTTATTGCAGCGAAATTGTAATCTTTGAAGTCTTGTGAGAGCAAATTTCTAGCAAGATCCGTGGAAATAATCTAATAGCCAATATAAGAAAAAGAGCAATGTTATATTATAATTCAAAATGGAGGATACTGCAAAACCAGTAAGTATAACCATGCACGTATACGAATTTTGCTTGTTTAAGCATACATTTATGCATTTCCTTTACGAACTGAAAAAGAGTGGAATACTCTGGAAAATATTCTTGCAGATGACAATACATTTACATATGTAGTAAATATTTCAGCAGTTTGTTCCATTTTAAATTATCTAAAATTACACATTTTCCCATTTTCATCTTACTATGTGTTTTAGTACAATTAATTTATATGTGTAAATTAAATCTATGAAATATTGTACAGGTAGATGTCTTCGTCGCAAAAATTAAAAACCAGTAATGAGAGGTTGCTGCTGTACAGTCTGTATTCCCTAAAATAATTACAAATTTCCTTGCCAGATGTATAAACTGGGGAGGCACCCAGAAGACCAAAATTGCGTTTAATAGCAGCAAAACATATGAGGCTATTCAAGGTGAGTAATTTAATTTTGCATCATTATTTTATTATAACTGATAAATGAAATCTAAAATGATACTTCACGTTTTGAAAGAATCCAAAGAATCATACAATTGATATAAATTAACTATAAGGGTAATTTTTATAATCCGATTAAATTATTAACTTAAATAATTAACTTTTATAATTATTTTATCTTAAATTAACTTTTAAAATTATTTTAGCTTATATTTGATCTTAAATTTATGATTTGTTTTATATATCATTTAACTTTAACAAAAATTTTAATATCTTCTAAATTTGAATAAAATTATATTACTTTATTTGAAATTGTTTATTCTGTATTAACACTAATTATTCTTTATTTTCTTTAAATTATTTGAATTGGTTTTTTAAAATGATTTTTTCAATTAATTTTTTTTTTTTAATTGATTAATATTTTATAATTGATCGAATAATATGTTTCTTTTCCAGCCACTATTTTGCTGAAGTTTGGTAATACAATCTAGATCTAGATTAACCCGAAAATTGGCGATGGTTTAGCGCAAGTGCTCAGCAAGTGGTGTAAATGCGTTTCATAAAAATAGATATTGCTAAAATGTGATATATATACATATATATTATTAGTACTTGTTTTACGCAGCAATTTATATAATGTGCAATTTAACTATATAAAATAGATATATAAGCAGGCATAATCTACAATATATTTTGATTGGTTATTTAATATTTACCCACAGTGTAACATGTATATCCAAACATATTTAGAGGACATTTCGAAGATATCTTTTAGAGATTTTCAAAATGTCTTTTGAACGTCTTTTGGATATGTATGCTGTATGGATAAATAATTAATATTATAGTTTTAGTTTTTTTAATTTTTAATTTTTTAATTTTTTTAATTTTTAAAAAATTGCAAGTATATTATTTTTTTACACTGTCGTCGAGCCATTAATATTTAAAACTAGTGTATATATATATACATATATATATATATATATATATATATATATATATATATATTATACTTATTGTACTTACATACATACCCTATGATCAGAAAGTACCGGGAATTTTTTATTTAAAAGTACCGCGCATGCGGGAACCGGTTTATTTTTTTTTCTTATGTTGGTACGACCTTAAGACGCACATCTGTCAGGTTTTAGTGCCATCCGATCATTAGTGTCTGCCTGGCGTTTGTTTACATCAGTCAACTTTTTTCATTTTGCCGCATTTTACCATGAATAATTTTGTTGAACAAAGAGTTTGTTTGAAATTTTGTGTTGCGAACGAAATTTCGTGTGCCGATGCACTGAAAATGTTGCAAAAAGCATTTTGCGAATCTGCTCTATCAAAAACAAGAGCATACGAGTGGTATAAAGACTTTAAAAGTGATCGTACAGTGGTGGAAGATTTCCCTCGTTCCGGACGTCTATCGACGTCGAACACCGATGAAAACGTGAAGAAAGTGAAAGAAATGGTGCTTGAAAATCGTCATACCAGCTTAAGAGAGATGTCTAGTGAACTTGGCATTGCATATGGAACGGCACAGCATATTGTGGTTGATGTTTTGGGTGAGACGCGTGGCAGCCAGGCTCGTTCCGAAGGATCTGAATTTCTTGCAAAAACACCAATGAATTATTTGACCAAACATCAAGTAAATACCATCAAGCAAGCACCGTATTCACCTGATATGGCCCCGTGCGACTTTTTTTTGTTCCCCAAGTTGAAATTGCCACTTCGTGGAAAGAGATTTCAGTCGATCGAGGAGATCAAAGAGAATGCGACGAGGGAACTAAAGGCCATCCCTTCGTCGGCCTACCAGGGATGCATGGAGGACTGGGTCAAGCGTTGGCACATGTGTGTTGCTTCAGATGGATTATATTTTGAAGGAGATAAAATAAATTTGCCTGAAATTTAACTCTATTTTGTTTTATTTAAAAATTCCCGGTACTTTCTGATCATAGGGTATATGAAGTAAATGAAATCAGATATTCCAATAAATTTTGCATATTTTGTTGAAGAATTATCATGTTTTTAATTTTATTCTTATAATTAAATAAAATTTGCCATTAGATCGCCATGTTACACAGACGATTTCTTGACGTCAACAAATAGTCAAATTTTATAACCAAAAATCATCATATTGATCTTTTCTGCTGTGTAATTATGACGTCAAAATAACGTCGTTTTGACTATGTTGTGTTCCTTGGGAAAGAATAATAAAATTTAAAATTTTGTTAATCTTTTACATTAAATTTTTCTTTAATTATTTAATAAGATATAATACATCTAACAATATAATAAGCTAATATAACAAACATATTAAATAATATTTCACATATAAAAACAATCTAAAAAATAAACTCTGATCAAATAAAAAATAAAAATTTAAAATAATTTTTTTGCTAAATAAATAACGTATCAACAAACACATACATCAATAGTATCAACAAAGAAAATATTTTTTTAAATTAATAAAAATAAAATATTACGTATTAATAAGATTAATATAATTTTTTACCTGTGGAAACTAATTTTTATATTTTATTCCAATACTTTCTAAAACTTATTTTTATATTTGTCTAAAGAATTTGTCGTGAAACATCTTGGTACTATACATTTTATCATTTTTATTTTTAAAGAATGAATTAACGTTGATGAATAAGACGAATGAGTTCGAGTATCTAACCTAACCTCACTTTATAGCTGTCACACTAACCAGCGCAAACGGGATGTCACTAACACATATCTATGTATAAGTTTTTTGAAACCAATATGGCGGAGAACAGTTTTCCCTGCATGCCTGAAATAACCACCCCCTCTTGCCTAAAGTAGAACTTTATGCTCCGTCCTTCTATTCCTAAGTTTGTGGTGCGGGCATATTATTATCTGGGAGTGCTTTCCAGCTACGACACAAGTCGACACTGTGTAACACAGTGTCCATTAGTGTGAGTGAGACAACTAAAATTTTCTCTCTTACACTAATGGACACTGTGTTAAGATGCCTTTTCATACGACGCTGAAACGCTCGACGCTCGTTTTGTTTGTGTTCACTCTATGTAATTTTATCTATCGTTGACGTTAAAATGTTCGTTTCTAACCAACTTTCCAGCGTCGGCGGTAATTGACGGAGTTATTCATTATTGGAGATCCCTCGATTGATATAAATTCATTTGTGCAATTTTTTAGTTAAAAATTTTTGTTTGCTCCGGTTTCATCATGCACAGCGAAGAAAGGGAGGTAAATTATTAAACATGAAGTAATACTTTGAATATCTGTTTAATACAATATGAGACAACATGTAAAATTTTTTGAGGTTGTACATGATTGAATTAACAGATATTAATAATTTTAGAATTTTCTCGTGAAATATGGATATTGTAAAGAAACATCCCTAACAGCAAAACCATTCATATGTCGACTATAAGTCGACTTTTCTAAGTCAGGCTTTCAGAGTTGACTGCAAGTCGACTTTGCATAGACGTCTGCAGACGTCTTTCAAAAGTTGACTTTACGACGTCTAGAAAAAGACATTTTGAAATCGACTCGACTGAGCGCCACTGTAGTGAGCGAGCACCGCTGTCACCGCTGCTGCATGTAGCGCCAAGCGAGAGTCATCAAGTTTCTTGCAAGAGTCAATCCGCGTTGTTGTAATCCTACCCGTCTGTCGGGTCTTGTGCTTATTGAATAAAGACTATTAGCTGCAGCCGTTCGGACATACAAAATTCTCTTGTACTCTCCGCTATTTTTTATTATCCATTGGAGCGTGTGCAGCCATACCGGTCATATGCGATTGCCATTGTGAGCCGTTGTTGAGGGACAGACGAGTCGTGAAGTAGGACTATAGTATGTATTTTTTTGTAAAACCATATCAATTAGATATAAATCCGAATATTTAAACGATCAATTGCGAATATTTTAGTTTTGAGATCAGTGGTGCCGAAGCAGTTAAAAACACTGGAGATATGTGTATCGAGATTTCTCTGCCAAAGCATTTCCAATCCATGGTATTTATGTCGGTGTCGAGGTTGAGTGGCACGAAAACTGGCAGAGTCATAAAGAACTTTACGTGACGGAGAAAAGAAGCTACAACTGAACATATTTACTACAAGTGAGCTTTGTCTTCAAAACAAAAATTAATTTGTTCATTTGAAAAACAACATACGTCAACAACTCTCACTTTTAGAGAATTAAAGATGTTTAGTTTTTACAACTGCAGCACTAAAATTAATTAAAAATTGATATTAATTAAATATTGTTATAGATATTAACATTTTGATTTTGACGCTCAATTAATTTTTTTTTTATTTAAGTTGAATTATTTTTTAAATGATTGATTCAATTGTTTTTTTAATAATATCACTTTCAATTTGTGCATTCTAATTGCAGAAAAGAACACAAGGAATGTACCAGCAATCAAGATAAACAAATTATCCCTCAATATCTTGAGTAAAACAAAGTGACATTCTTTATCCACTAGAGATTCGAGTTGCAGAATGCAAAATAAAAAAGAATATTTTATCTTTGCAGCATCTACAACAAAGGATCCATTTCTTAAAAAGTTAGCTAAGTTCTATAATTTATATAGAAAGAACATTTTACATTGACATTGTATAAATTTAGAATCTATACATGTATACAGGATATTTAACGAGAGGTGAGAAATAAAGATTTTTTTTCTTATGTGACGTCCATTAATATAATATAGTTAAAAGTTTTTATTATTTTTATTATTATTTTTCTTAACAAATGCATCTGTATACAATAGTAATATTATGCGAGATAATTTTATATACATTAAGTTATTGTGATATACATATACACACACAAAGTTAAACAAATGCGCACAATACATATACACAGATATACACATTTATATTTGCTTTACATATTATAACAATTTTCTTTTTTTTTTTTTAATAAAACGAATCAAACAAGTAAAAAATGTTATAATATATTTTCCCAATTTCAATATTCCTTCCTTTACAACTGCATAGAATGTCTGTAGGATGGCTAACTATAGTCGACTTATAGTTGTCTTCAAATGTATGACTTAAAGACGTCTCTAAAAGTCGACTTATAGTTGTCGATTAAAGTGGGACATTGTATGACTTATAGACGTCTTTAAGTCGTCTAAAGTCGATTTATGGACGTCCATTTTCCAGACGTCTAGCAGTTATGGCCGACTCATAGTCGACTTAAAGTCGACTTTGTGCTGTTAGGGATGTTTAAATAATAAAGCTGCTCTAATGTATCTTGTAAATATGAGGACCAATAATACTTAAAAGTTCTTTGAATTGAGTTGAAGACATTCTAAAATAATTTTTGAAGTCGTGAATCTTCAAGTTGTAACACAGTAAATATCTTATCGTAAAATCCATGTAAATTTTTTTCTCTAAATATAGGTTCAATCCAGTATCGTTTTAAAGTATACGATCTCTTTCTTTTTTTTCATTACTGCTACTATTAGGGTGCAAGTTCACGCAGCAAGTAAAAGCTGGCGTTTTACCTCCTCTCCATCAATTTGGCGAATCCAGCGAATAAACGCTCAAAGTTCGACACAGTCCAACTTTTAGCGACTAAACGCTGGCGTTTACCCCTTCTCCATCAATTTTCATCAATTTGGCAAATTCAGGGGATAAACGCTCAAAGTTCGACACAGTCTAACTTTTAGCAAAGCGACGCTCAAATTTAAATATTGCATTCCAAATTAATTACCTTCCAAAAGTGAATATATAAAAAAAAGTTATTGCTGAAAGGTTAAATCAATCAACATCACCTGAAAATACAAACGAAGTTAGTATACAGGGTGTCATGTAACGATCGCCCGTGGTTTCGTGGATTGATAGATCAAATAAAACTGAGCAGAAAAGTCCTTTACCATTTTTTAATATTTGCCATAGTTAACAAAATAAAAATTAATAAAGTCTGTGAATAAGAGCGCGCAAGGACCGCCCGCCGGTCGCCAAGGCAGCCGTGGCTGTAGGCGCGGCGCTGTGCGGTGAGGAAGGAAAAGCAGCAGTACGTAGTGCACCGTACTCTACGCCGCAACGGATTGTACCCGTACCACTATCAGCGGGTGCAACAAATTTTTGCGCGAGATGCAGAGCAGCGCATTTACTTTTGTGAAGGTGTTCTTATTATTTCATAAAGTGTTTGCGCTAGTTATAAGAAATATTAACTGCCGGCTAAATGAATATAGGATAACTCGCGCAGTGTCGGCGAAATGACCATTTCCCCGACCGCATCCTGTGGACGGACGAAGCGACCTTCACACCGAACGGCGTGTTCAACTCCCATAATCGAGTATTATGGGCAGATGAATATCTGCACGCCGTTCGGCAAGGAGCCTTTCAGTATCGGTGGTCCATAAATGTATGGGCAGGAGGAATAGCGAACCGAATCGTAAGTATATCAATTAAGAAATGCTCTCTCTCTTTCTCTCTCTCTCTCTCACACACACACACACACACACACAAACTCAGTTTTTAAAAATCACACTGTTACAACAATTTTTAGATTGGTCCTTATTTTCTCCTATTTCGCCTAACTGGGCTGATTTACGCACATTTTTTTAGAAAATGTGTTACCCGCTCTTCTGGAAGAAGTTTTCCTTCGCGAACGGGCGGAAATTATTTATCAACACGACGGAGCTCCTGCGCATTTTTCGCGGCAAATACGCACTATTTTAAACGAGCGCTATCCGGACAGATGGATGGGTCGAAATGGCCCAATCATTTGGCCGGCGTGGTCGCCAGATCTTAACGTGCTCGACTATTTCGTTTGGGGTTACATCAAAGATTTGGTCGAGCACAGGCGTGATGGTACGGAAGCAGAGATGCGAGAAGCGATTCTCGCAGCTTTTCATACCATCACGCCGGAAATGGCGCATCGCGCAACGCGCAATATTACTCGAAGGGCTGAACTTTGCATACGAAAACGAGGACGGCACTTTGAACAATTCTTGCATTAAAAATGCAAGAAAGTGGATTAGGCCTACTGGGGATACCACTTAAAAAAAAACGCACCATGCTACCTACCGCAAGGTGGTGTGGAAATGAGAGCACTTTATCATTTTCTTACCACAGCGCAAAAAATTACTTCTTAAATCGCGCGTATCTGTCATGCGTTGTTCATGCATGTATGTGTGTATAAACACATTTGTAATAAAAAAAGATACATTTCCATATTTAGATATTGTATTAAAAAATTTCATTTTCATAAGAAAACGAGGGAACGAGCAGCTCAGAGCGACGATCTAGCACCGCTCGCCGCTCGCGAGTAGCCATTGCTACTTCTCCCTCCTTGCCGCGCCGCTCGCAGGCCGCAGCTACTGCTGCTTTTCCTTCCTCACCGCACAGCGCCGCGCCTACAGCCGCGACTGCCTACATCTCGGCGACCGGCGGGCGGTCCTTGCGCGCGGTGATACGCGCTTATTTGCAGACTTTATTAATTTTTATTTCGTTAACTATGACAAATATTAAAAAATGGTAAAGGACTTTTCTGCTCAGTTTTACTTGATCTATCAATCCACAAAACCACGGGCGATCGTTACCTGACACCCTGTATATTATATACATATAGTAAGCATACTTTTAGGCTAGACTGCTTTTTGGTTTTTATTTATTTATGTTAAATAGCTTTATTTGTTATATTGTGTTAATAATTGTGTTTTTTATATTGTAGGAAATTCTGTTATGCCCTCATATATTTGTGGTGTGTGCAAAACTATTGTTTGTATCATACAAGAAAGTGAAGAAATATATCACCACTCTTGAATGGAGGGATATAATGAATGTTACATAGATAAAAATTTATATTATTTTTATCCTAAATACATTAGTAACAATTTCGGAATCAATGCAAAGAAGAAACTGTTCTCATTACGATTTACAAAAATCAAAGCTACTCAAAACTTTTTCTTTTTATATCTATTTCTTTTTCTTTTTTTTAACAAATACATTGCAGCGGCTATACGTCGTTTTTAATTTTAGCTACAACCGCCACTGTGTGTCTGTAATATTTTACATACTCGATATATTGATTATAATATTCCAACTCCATTTTTGCGGATATGTCAGATTATGTACTTAGCAATTGCCGCTTTTTAACGCTGCTTTGCGTTGCGGTGGAGTTGGGTGGAGTAAGGGTAAAACGCCAGCTTTTATTCGCTACATGAAAAGGATAGAGGCGATAGCGTTCAGCTTTTTAACGCTGCTTTGCATTGCGATGGAGTGGGGGTAAAACGCCAGCTTTTACTCGTTGCGTGAAATTGCACCTTAAGACGTACTGTAAGAATTAGCCAATCACAGTCGAGAAATAAGAAATAAAAATCTGAATTCTCGACTGTGATTGGCTAATTCTTACGGTACGTCTTATGGTTACGGTTATGGAAAGTGTGTGTTATAGCCTTTATTAGAGGGTCTCTATCGGTCCCACTTGGACGAATGGGTGGGCCGCCCTTGGGGCGGCTTGTCCTACCGGACGACACAGGTGCTCACCGGGCATGGCTGCTTCGGTGAGTACCTGTGCAGAATAAGGAAGGAGCCGACGCCGCAGTGCCACCACTGTGAGGCCGACCGGGACTCCGCGCAGCACACTGTCCAGCGTGGGAGGAGCTGCGCGGAGTCCTGAGAAGAGAAATAGGTGATGACCTCTCTCTGCGGGCCATCATTAGCCAGATGGTCCGCAGAGAGAGCGCTTGGGTCGCGGTCTCCTTCTGCGAGCAGGTTATGCGGCAGAAGGAGGAGGCCGAGACCATCAGAGAGAGGAGGCCGGGGGGACGTATGCCCCCCGGCGAAAGCAACGGCAACAGGGGCGGCGGGGACGGGGGCCATGACCCACCTTGGCTCCACCCCCCGGCCGCCCCGAAGAAGAAGAAGACGGCCCGCCCCCCGTCTCGGGCCGCAGTAGCCCGTCAGCCAAAAGGCGGCGGGGGTGCGGGCGATCAGCTGCCGTCGCCCCCTCCCTTCCCACAATTAGGGAGGAGGAGGAGAGCGACGGCGCTAACACAGAGAGGGGGCGACCCTCCTCCCCAGCGGCTGCCGGCCCCGCCTTCGGGACGCGCAGTCGTGGGAGGAGGGGGGCCCTTCTCTATAATGGTGAACCCGGCGAGGCAGATCCGACCTGACGGTCCGGGGGGGATGACTTTGCGATGTAACGCGGAGCCGTACCCCCCCTCTGCCTCGCCGGGGAGGGGGGAGAGGGAAGTTTCTCCCTCTCCGCCCCCAGGGTAGTTAGGAGGACCGCGCCGCAGTCAGCGCCTCGCGAAGAGGCCCGGGGCTACGGCGGGGGCCGGATACCCCGGACTTTACCCCCCAAACCATCAGGGGAAGAGGCGAGGGGGGCTGGTGTCCCCCTCCCCCGACCTAGGGCAGATCAGGCCCACAAGCCCTGCCGGGTGTACCTACGTTAGGGTACACCCGGCGTGTCGAATCGGCCTAGGCCGACTGGGTCCGGGGGGCTCCGGAAGCATGCTGCACGCGTTCCCGGAGCCCCCCAGTCACGGACCAGGGCAGGACACCCGGAGAGGTTTTAGTGGGTATGTTCCCGCCGACACGTCGTCGGCAGAGAAGAGCCCCACCAGGCCTCCCCCAGGGCCTGGGGTATGCGGCAACGCATCTCCTCTCCGTTATAAAAAAAAAAAAAAAAAAAAAAAGGGGGGGGGTCTCTATCGGTAGCTTGGTGAAAACGGCATCCCCGCCACTTGAGATCGGCAACGGCCGCCGCTTCGGCCGCGTTTACGGCATGTGCGTGCGGAGAGTTTCTCGACGCGCGGATACGTTCTCGCGCGCTACGCATACGTTTGAATATTTATTTAGTACAAAGCGCCGATTTTTCGCTGTCCGTTTCATTTCGGTGGTTCGACAGACGGTGCGGAACGATGGACGGTCCGGGGGGGAGTGGAAAAGCGGTTCGTTACAAATGTTATCATGCTAATGTGTAATGTTTCATATAGTAATATTTTCACATTATAATTTAGGAATAATTGTGCATTTTTGTAAACATTTATTTAGATTAATTATATTTTTAAATGTTTTGCACATAACGTAGCTAAAAATATTTTTCTTAATTATTGAATAATTTCTTTCTAAATTTAATTATACAAATATATCACTAAGATGATTCGCTATATTGTTATAGTTTTATCGAAATACTATTTCGAAATTAATTGACCATTTATTAATATTTTGTAAAAAGTCAATACTTCTACATCTATTTTTGTAATTGTACCTACATAATTGCTAATTGTAATTTTTATGCAAGCTTTTATAATATAATTTAATAAATGTCCTATCGGGGTATAAATTGTCATAGTTAACGAAATGAACAATTAGAGGTCACATATCCAGGCGAAGTTCAACACAGTCATACCGTTTGTTTTCTGTTCCTGAACTCTCTAAATAAGTGTACACTTAAAATGAAATAGATAGATGTTTCAAAGTTAGCGAAAGCAAAAAGTAACGTTCCAGTGCAGTCTAGTGCAGGAATAGAAAACAAGCCTATAATTGCACCAAAAAACTTACCAATATTAATACACCCGGTCCACCACGGAGGGAAAAATGTAAGCTAGCACTAAGCCTTCTCAACTACGACGCTCTCTTGGATGGTTGTTCAAGATTCTAGTAATTAACGTACAAACGTCCCAATGTTAAACTTTAATTGCAATTTTCTTAAAAAGTAAGGCCCATTCACGCTAACTCTTGTGAACTTTTAATATACTTGTTCCCCCCTTTCGAATAAGCTATGACTCATCTCATTTGGCATTTTACAATTTTTGCCCACTTCTTGTAAGATATTAATGTCCCAGCATATAGCATACAATTTGATTCGACTTTTGAAAGCCACAAAATAGTCAAAAAAATGCGTGCTTTGCCGTCATCCTTTAAAATATGAAAAATTATTTTAACTTTCAGCTGACATTGGATTTTGTATACTCGCGCTGTACAAAAACAGGAAGTTTGGCATTCATAAACTATAAGGGTTGTGTCGGTCAGGAGTCGGGGAATATTACAATCAATTCTTACTGATTTGCTATGATAGAAGTCTCCAAAAGTTGACAGAAAATTTTATACAGTCATGTTGTTTTTTCAAGTTACGGGTGCACTACATCCAATGTGTCAGAAATAAACGCATTATCAACAAAAAAAATTAAAGTTATCATTAACAGGCGAAAATAAGTAGATTAATAGAATTTTGTATAATTTTGAATTTTATTTTTATACTCTGACCAACAAGACTCCGTCTCTGTGCATAACGCACATAGAAAACGGCGTAGCGGGCGAATGAAAAGAAGTTGGGAAAAGTGTTCCGTTTTAATAAATAAAATGTATTTTATTGTATTTTATATTTTTCAAGTTTTCTAATCAAAAACAAATAATTTCTTCTATTAATTCATCTTTTCTTATGTTAAAAAACTACTTAATTTCACCTTGTAAAATATACTTTTTTGAAAATAATCGAAATAACTTTTAATACTAATACTTTTTTCAAATACAAATCTAAACAAAAACGCCTTCTACGGTCGTAGCTGGATCTTGGTGCTTTTGTATTTAATCGTGATTTTATATACTTTTTCAGATTCAACACAAACTGCACGCCGTTACTTTTGGTTGTAACACAGCTATAATCGAACAAAAGTCAGTATAATAATATCACATTTATTATTAAATTTGTAACTAACCGCCTTTCAACTCCCCCTCCCCCCCCCCTGGACCGTCCGAGCCGTCCGGCCGAACATCCGCCGGACAGCAATTATCGGCGCATAGCGCCTAATAAAATAAACGACAACGGAGCGAGCAAGCGATCGCTCCCGCGCTCTCGTTCCCGCGCCGTCCGCAGCCACGCCACAGTATAAGAAAGAACAGTAGGTCGACTCCATCATAAAGCACGGCGAAAGTTGTCCTTCGCACATGACCAAATCGCACAACCAGCAATATGGCGGTTAAGTTCTGATTGGACGATTCCAGCATATGGCGTCATTAACCCGACTCAGGTTAAGTTAAACCACTGCGCTCGCAAACGCTATTGGATCCACGCATAACCAGCAACATGGCAATTTTGTAGTCATTATATCAAAGGTGCCGACACCGAGTCGACTTACTGTTCTTTCTTATACTGTGGCCACGCTCTACGCGCGTGGCCAGTGTTGTTAGACGAGCCCGGTTTTTCGCGCATGCGTGGCTACAGTCAGCGCTGTAACTGGTATATATATCGAGAAATGGGCGCGTGGCGGGCTCGTCATATGATTAGGATAGGTTAAGGTAAATATACATCGGTTTGTTCACGTTGCTTTCACTTAATATTTTTTTTGCACTAAATATTTTTTTTTTTGCACTAAATATCTTTGTTGTTTCCCTCTTCTATATATCTTTCCTATATATCTCTTTTATTTGTTTAAATGTGTATTCATTTTATTTTAAGTACAAAAATTTTTAAAGATTTCAAGCAACGCGAACAAATATATTTATTTTAATATAGATTTATAAAATTCAGAAACAAAAGAAGCAATCAAAAAACGTCAGTTTGCAGAATTCCAAAATTAGTATGGGCTACCAAAGATCTCCTTTCTGTCACTAAGATCTACTTTACTGAAGCCTTATTTGACGCGCATGCGTGAAAAACCGGGCCCGTCTAACAACACTGCGCGTGGCCCGAAACGAAAGACCCAAGATCAAGTGGCGGGCATGCTGCCGCCGGACCGCTCCACCGTAGCACGTCGCACATCCCCTCGCCTCGATTCTCGGGTATCTAAGGCGACATTCGCCGGAGGCGAGAACCTTGTCCGCTTCTGGCCGGTCCGCCGAATAGAAGCACCCCAGGTTGCTACCGAGATCGAGCGCCTCGGTCTCTGCTAAGACACTTGGCTCGCAACCGACTCCGATTCTACTTCCCGACTCGCCGCAACGGGCTCAAGTGAAACTTGGGCCCTGTCAAGACACTTGACAAAGAGCGATCCTCTCCGCCTCCTGAGTTCGACGCTACCTCGCGTAAGGAGGTACGGAGCTCCGTGCCTCCACCAAGCGCACTTGGCGTAGGGTAGTGTCCTCCGGCGATCGCTGTAGCGGTCTTAACCGCCTCGCGACGGACCGCGCAAAAACCGACACCGACTACACGGATCCGTGTACGCGCCCCGCCTTACCGCACTACGCGCCGCGTCTCGCGACAGTTTCACAGGCACAATAACAAGGCCGCCTGGTTTCCAGGAAAATAACGCAACGGCGTTCCGCGAACCGTGTCTCGCGTAGCAGGTGCTCTGTGTATATAATCTTGTAAATAGATTTCCGTATTTCCGTCCGCGAAGTTCATTGTCATGTCCGTTCACGCGTTCTCGTTATTAGTCTAAGTTCCGCCATTGATTTCCGTTCGACCGCGTCTCTGTATTCTCTGTAACACACCGCTGATAGTATTGCGTACCACCGATTGTATATTCACGAGACGTATGCTAGTCTCGTCTCGTCTTTTCTGTTCTCAATAAACGCTTTTTATTTTACATCAACCAAAACGACGTCTAATTCTTTCAGGCAACCTTTCGCGCCCGTTTCCGCCCCGCCAATCATCCGTACGCGAAGTACGGTCGTTACAAATTAAAATTAAATTGATAATACACGATGCTCATTAGCATCAAATATTTACCCTCTCCCCCCTGAAAAAACTGTAAAGAATTTATTGTGAAAAATATCACCTCAGCTAGGATTCGAACCTGGGACTTCTCGAATCTCCGATACGGGTGTCTTAGCTAACTCAACCACTGAGGCTGTGATGATATTTCTCGCAATAATCAGCTATGAGATAGAACGCATTCGATGGCCGCGTGATTTAAAGTAAAAAGATATTCGACTGTTCATGTAACATACAAATCTAAACAAGAACGTCTTCCACGGTCGTAGCTGGATCTTGGTACTTTTGTATTTACTCGTGTGATTTTATATACTTTCTCAGATTTAACACAAACTGCACGCCGTTACTTTTGGTCGTAACACAACTATAATCAAACAAGAGTCAGTAATATCACATTTATTATTAAATTAAAATTAATTTAATAATACAAGATGCTCATTAGCATCAAATATTAACCTTCTCCCCCCTGAAAAAACTGTTAAAGTATCAATGATCTTTCAAAAGTTGGAAAAATCTCTCTAATGGTTCTCTTCTCAAAACTGCGAATTTTAAAAGAAAAACGGTTTTTTGCAAGTTTATTTCCTTCTCTCCTGAATATATTCAACTTCTTGATTTTCGCACCTATTCATTCTTCTTCTTGGCCTTCTGGTGTATCGATTAAAAAGAAATTCTTCAAATTCTATGCATTACATATAAAGATATACGCATTGAAAATGGTCGGGTGACGTACACTCATGTGTGACAAAATATCAATACAGTGTGTCAGGGTTAAAAATATGAAATATTATGAAAAAAATTTTCGGCAGAAATTCTTTATTTAAATAAATTATAAATCTTTAACAAATTCCTCAAATTGTCACACATATTTATATTCTATATCTAATTTCGTCTTAAATAAAAAATCGAATATAAAAATTAGAGTGTAATATTGGTTATTTTTTTATAAACAAAGCAAGATATGAATTATACAATTATACAACATTTTATATAATGAAAAGTATCATTCTTTTTAATAATATTAAATTTAATCTTGGAAACATACATGTTTTTATGCTTCAATTCAGAAATAATATTTTGGTTTGATTTGGTTGTTTCCATTCGTCATTGTTTTTATTATATGCACTATTATTTTATTATACGTGATATACACAAAGACTATGTTGTATATTCTGTAAAGTCATCCATATAAACTCGTTTGTTAGTTCTCGATGATAATTCGTCTGTAGTAGTCTCCGGGTTATTATTAATGTATTCTTGCAATACTCTGCTTCGTAATCGCTTAATGTGACGTAAGCGTTCCAACCAATTGGAAGCGTATGGATTATGACTGTTCTGCTTCAAAGATGAGCAAACCATTGAGGCCAGCTATAATAAACAATAATCTATTTATATCGTATCCCGTCTAATCCTATAAAAACTTATAAGCAAGATTGGATAAGTTAATATTTGTTTTAACTAAACATATTGAATAACTAAATTAAGTTCAAATTAATGATTTATAAAATTTAGTCCTGTTAAAAGTTACGTAAAAAAACTAATTCAGTTAAAATAGCATTAACACTCCTATCTACTCGTCGCAGCCATATTGAAGTCGTAACGTCATAAGCGAAAAATCACATATAAATTTGCCGCCGCATTTGTAAATAAAGAAAAGGATAAAACAAAACAACGATATCGCTTTAAAACACTTGTAAAAATGGACATTGATTATTCTTTTTCCACCTAATAGTCAGTAAATAGTCATAAGAAGTGAAGTCTATTCAGACAAAAAAAAACACACAGATAGCTATTGAAAGGAATGAAGTAAAGTTTATATAAAATCGTTTTCTTTATAAAAATGTACTTTTTCTTTTACTTAGGTAATTTTTTTAACTTAAAAAAAATAATAAGTTAGAGTTTGTATTTTAGAAATAATTAGTTAAAATTAAAAATTAACTCTTGAATCTAACTAAATTACAACTTATTAACTTTTTGAAAATAATTCCAAAGTGAGTCAAAACGTTAATAAATTTTATATAATACTAATTCCGATCGAAATTATTCAATTATTTCCCAACTTTCTATTGTGTTTTCTGGGAGAAACTGAATAAGTCGGACCGGAATTCATTCCGAATAGTGCCATAATATGTACACTACTTGTATGATACCTACATTAGCATGCAGAGCAAGTTGTCTTGAAAGAATAGCCAAATTTTGATCGGAAATAATTTTAGGCTCGCTATGACCAATATGTTCAGCCAATTCTTCTCGGGCTTGCACTGTAACCTGATTAGTACCATGATCTAAAGGTTGTATTACGACACAGGCATAATTAAATTGACCCTAAGAGAAAATAATAAAAATGAATTATGCATATAACAAAATTTAGACATTTTAGATGTTTTAATCTTATGTACCTTGACTGTCTGTATATTGTACGGTTCGTCAGATTCGTTGTATACAAGTGTTACGTAATTATTCCCAATATGTGTTTTTTTAGATGTACACTTTGGGTCACTTGTTTTTGTAGGCATTAATGTTGCAACATGAAAAGCAACCTAGGTTTTCAAATAAAACCATTATTTAAAAAATCAAGAAGAATAGATTAATTTACACAATATTGATTTACAAACCTGTGTAACATCATCTTGCCAAATATAAGCAAACTCTCCATTCTCACCATTACGATCTAATCCACCTAAAAATACATTTTCATCAACATCTTTTAGTTGAACTAATGTTCCTAAACGTTTCAAAAATTCAGTGTAACGAAGGGAGCCATGTTGATTTGCTAAAATTTCAATTTCATTTGAAGCTTGTCCCAAACCGACGTAAAGTACTCCAATTTTATGAGTTTCATACGGCTGTATTCTATCTAAATTTGTCACTGCGCGTTGTATAGCTGTTGTCTGTGGAACCAATAAAGGCTTTTCTGTGGTAGTGCCAAAGTGCGCTGCATGATAAAGTTGAAGAAATACAAAACTGTAATAGACAAGACAACGCATGTCAATTTCTGCTCTAGAAGATAATTTTTATATTATAGTATAAAATATTATAAAATACGAGCAAATTTATATCACAGTTCTATGATAAATACAGTACCTCGGATTAATTCCTGTCCGCGGTGGATCTTTTACTCGAGGGGAATTACCTCGTCGCATGTTATCCCATTCTCGTGATTTTTTTACTGGACTCATAACAGAGATTGTGTGGCCTCTATCGCGAAAAGGTATAGGTAAAGGAGGTAATGTAGACGGATCTGGCCTTTCATCTTTCTGTTAAAATAAATCATCAATTACAACCACTGTAGAGTAACTATCTCAATTACTGCCACTTTGAGCACGGCTGATACGCTCATTTTATGGTTTTTCAAATATAACATTCTTTTATCAATAAACATAATAAACATTCTTGTTCATTATTTAAATGAAAACTTTAATATACACATATACAAGATGTTCCAAAATTAGCGAAGGTTTTTTTTACGAACAAAATCTTTGGAATATTATAAATTAAAAATCCTAATACGAACATGTCGAGGCTATAATACTTTTCGAATTATAAATTATTAAATTATTAAAGTTATCTAAATTATAGCACCTAGAATTTGCGCGCTCAGGTATGGTACATAGCACAGTAGTGAAGATGTCTTTGTATTGGGTTGGCAACTAAGTGATTGCGGATTTTATCAATAGATAGTTTTAGCACATTCTTTTATTTTGTTAACGTGTTCAAAGCACCTATATTGTTTTCTTGTTGTTTGGACTTCCGCTTTTAATTTAGTAAAAAAAATTTATCGATTAGTTATTTAGTTTTGTTTTTATCTCAATTTAAAAATGAAAAAACAAGACGCGCATTTCAGACATACCGACAGGTATTTTATTGTATTATTTCCGAAAAGGCAAGAACACATCGCAAGCACACAAGAAGTTATGTGCCGTATAAGAGAATAAAACCTTAAAAGAAAAGCAGTGTCAAAATTGGTTTGCCAAATTTCGTTCTGATGATTTTTCTGATTTTTAAATTAAGATAAAAACGAAACTAAATAACTAATCGATAAAATTTTTTTACTAAATTAAAGACGGAAATCCCCCAAAAAAATAAAAAAAAACAATATAGATTAGGTTTGAACACGTTGACAAAACAAAAAAATGTGCTAAGACCATCTCTATTGACAAAATCCGCAATCACTTAGTTGCCAACCCAATACATTGGCTGATTTTTTAAATATAAACCATTTGATAGTTCACTACTAATAAAGTGCCATCCCTGAACATGCGAATTCTAAGCGCTACAATTGGATAATTTTAATAATATATAATTCAAAAAGTATTATAGCCTCGACATTTTCGTATTAGAACTTTCGACTCAGAGTATTCCAAAAAATTCGCTTATAAAAAAGCCTTCACTAATTCTGAGACACCTTGTATGTTACGATTAATTTGAATAATTGGTTATTATACATAATGACCAGTCAATATGAATAATTCCCAATTTCAAAATATTTAAGATAGACTCGGCAATATTAAAATTAGAGAATAAAACGTAGGAAATGCAAGTCAAACGCGGTAGTTGCACCAACCGTCAATAATAATAGTACATGTATTTCGTTTTTAGTACATAAGATACTTTCAACCAGTATCCCACCAGCTTGTGGGCACATTGACAATAGTTTCGAGCTGATGAGAAATTTAAACAACGTACAAATTAACAGTGAGTTCCAATTGATATCATTGGACGTGGTGTCATTGTTTACGAACGTTCCTGCGGAATTAGCTGTTAATAGTATTCACAAGAGATGGAACTTTATCTCGCAACATTGCAAGATCCCTCGGGATGAGTTTGTTGGGCTGTTCGTTTTGTTCTTGATTCGACTTGATTTATTCTTTTTTAAATTTGACAACCAACTTTATAAACAAAATTTCGGGACTCCGATGGACTCACCGCTGTCTCCTATCATAGCCGATTTAGTTATGCAGAATTTGGAGAGTGAGGTACTCAAGACAAGTGATTTTCTTTTAGCCTTTTATTATCGATATGTAGATGACATTGTAACAGCAGTTCCACTAGCCAATCAGCACACAATATTTTTTAAATGTTTTTTGAATTTTTATTTAATATTAATTTTTTATTGTACAATTCATTAAAACAAAAATATTTATTAAACATTAATTAAATATTTAAAATAATAATTTAGAGAAAATATTTAATATTTATTTAACGTTTATTTAACATTTATTTAACATTAATTAAATATTTAAAATAATGATTTGGGAAAATATTTATTTAACGTTTATTTAATATTTATTTCACATTAATTTTTTATTTAAAAATACATTTTTTAAAAACATTAACTTAACATTTATTAAACATTAATTTAATATTTATTCCACATTAATTTTTCATTTGAAGAAACATTCTTTAAAATCATTAATTTAACGTTTATTAAACATTAATTTAAAATTCATTTCACATTAATTTTTAATGTAAAAAAATACTTTTTTAAAACATTAATTTAACATTTATTTAAAATTAATTTAATATTTATTTCACATTAATTTTTTATTTGAAAAAAACATTTTTTAAAAACATTATTTAAACATTTATTCAACATTAATTTAATATTTATTTTACATTAAATTTTTATTTGAAAAAACATTTTTTCAAAAACATTAATTTAACATTTATTAAACATTAATTTAATTTATGTAAATTGAATTTAAATATTTAATATTTATTTTAATTTTTTTAAATAAACGTTTTTTAAACGTTATTTAATATTGTTTAAATATTTATTTTTCATAAATTATTTAACTGAAAAAATGATTTCAGTAAGCATTTCTTAAATGTTTATTTAATATTTATTTAATGTTAATTTAATATTAATTTTTTTACTTATTTTTCATCTCTATAAAATTATGTTTATTATTTAACATTTAAACTATTTATTTTTCAATAATTATTGATTTTAAAATTTGTTTAAAAAATGTTTCAATAACATCTATAAAAATCAGTAAAAAATTAACTTAATTATATATATTTATATAAATAATATACTTTAATTATATATATTTCGTTTTTTTGATAATATATATTGACCTGATCAATCAGATGTACATGTATTAGCACAAAGTGTTTACAGATCATTACAAGGGATCAGTTCGCAGCGATCACAAAGGTTAAGCAACGTTCACCGGGGTCGCAACTTGGATGGGTGACCGCGTGGAAATTTCCTAAAAAAAAATCTTAAGAAAAAAACCTCAATATTAAAAAAAAATTGTTTAATGTAAAAAGAGGCATAAATTCATTAATTTTAACGTTTTTGAAAAAATTTTTTTTGCAAAAGTTTTTAAAATGTTTTTTTTTTTAATATTGTTTTGCCCATTTATGCTTCGTTAAAAAAAAAAACGTTTCTTTAACATTTAATTAACATTTTCTTTAAATGTTTAAAAAACGTTTTTATAATATTTAAAAAACATTGTTTTAACGTTAAAATAAACATTCTTTTAATGAAAAAAGGGCACTTAACTTATTATTTTTAACGTTTTTATAAATGTTTTAAAAAATGCTTTTTAAATGTTTTTAAAAACATTTTGTAAATATTGTATGTTAATTGGATACCATATATTGATACGCTACTGAATAACTTTAAAGCGATTCATCCGAGATTAAAGTTTACTATTGAGATTCGCGGAAATAGAATTAAATTTTTAGACACTACGATTTTAATTTGTGACAATAAGATTAAATTTGACTGGTTCCATAAACCTACATTTTCATAAAGATATCTGAATTTTTTGTCTCAGCATCCTCTCACAAAAGAGAGGTGTGATCATGGGCATGGTGGATAGAGCATTCTTTTTGTCACATCCTGAATTCCATCAAAAGAATCTTGAGTTAGTAATAAACATTTTATTAAATAATGACTATCCGTTAAATTTCATTTTTAAAACTATAAAAACAAGATTAAAAAATCTAATTCACAATCGTAATGCCAAACAGAAAGACTCTATCAAAGATTCTGAATCTTAACATACAAAAAACTGGTTCACGATTCCTTTTATTAAATCTAATAAATTCAAGGGCAAATAATATTAACTCTGCATCAGCTTTCTACAGACTGAACAAACTCGGCATGTTTATCAAGGTTCATAAAAATCCCCTTCAAGACACGTCCAAAAAGAATGTGATTTACAAAATATCATGTAAAAATTGCAATGCTTCCTATGTGGGCCAGGCAGGAAGACAATTAAATACGAGAATCTCTGAACACCGTCAACATATTCGCAGAAACACAACAATTAATTCTGTTATCACGGATCACAGGTTGCATTGCGGTCATGATTTTGATTGAGACAATGTACGAGTTCTTGATTGTTGAGAAGAATATTTTCAAACAACTTACTTCACAAATATTACACATCAAATCTTAGAGAGAGCGCTTGAATTTACAAATAGATACAGACTTTCTCGATCATGCCTATTCCGCGATCATAGACAAGTTATAATGATTTTGTAACCTCTCGTATACATATCGGCTATGATTTCTTTCTCACTTGTGTTTGTACCGTTGACGAGGAAACATCGACTATCTCTGTGCTATTATTTATTATATTGATTATATTTTTTATATTGATTATATTTGGTTTTATGTCCGACTTATAATGACGTTCACATTTGAAGATCTGTGTTATTTATCATCTTACATATTTGACGTCAATTTAAAAGCCTTCATATTGGCAGTCGCTGGTAAGTTTCTTGATAATCTTGTTTTATAACTTCCAATGATTCATTACCACTACTCACCACAGATTACGACATGCTCGTTCGTTTTGTCCATCTTGGTTGTCAACATTGATGGATCACTATTTTCAATTTTTGAACATGTGGAAGCGACGTTACGGCTTGTAAATTTCTTACTTTTAAATCGGAGACAACATGCTGAATAGTAGAAGTTTTTTTTCTGTCAGTCAACGCGCGCGATCACTACTCTACACAGCTCTTAATACAACGTTAATTTTGAATCGTTGAAAATGATTTCAAGGGAAGTCGAAACGCATCCGATATTTGTACGCATATTTATGTACTAAAAGCGAAATACATGTACTATTATTATTGACGCACCAACTACCGCGTTTGACTCGCATTTCCTACGTTTTATTCTCTAATTCCCAATTTGTTCGGTCAATATAATTAATAGAAAAGAATTAATCAAATTTACTAGTTATCATATATAATTCCCAATGCTAAACGGTTATTTTGGTAAATCATCTTGTTTGATTTTCCCGGCAGTCTTAAGATGTTTTTCAACAAGGAAACACAGTCATTGTTCCACATGAGTTTCCAACTTTTCACGCAAAGCAAGCTTTAATCCCCCTCACCCCTCTGCTTACGAAACGAGGTCTGCAATTGTACTGTTCCACATGGGTTTACAACTTTCTAAAAGTGAAAATTTTGTAAAAATTAAGAAAGGCCTCGTTAATTATTTAGATTAGGGAACACTACGCCGATAATCTTGTTAACATATGTTATAAAGATGAAAGCATAATCAACTTTTCTTTGTAAATTAATCGATGATCTCGTATAATTTTCGATATACTTACATGAGAAACTCATTTTCATTACATAATATCTCGCTTCACGTAAAAAGTTGCAAACCCATGTGGGACAGTACAATTATAGATCTGATTTCATCCTTTAGCAGGGAGGTGGGGTGGAGTAGATCTCGCTTCGCATGGAAAGTCGCAAACCTATGTCATATAATGAAAATAATGTAATTTGAAAATGAGTTTTATGTAAATATATATCTTGAAGAAAGCGCCGATTCATTTATAAGGAAAAGTTAATCAGTACCCTCACCTCTACGAGGTGTGTTCAAAAAGTATCGCGAATTTTGTGTTTTTTCAAAAATTATTTATTTATTCATGAATATCTATTTTGTCCCCTTCAAAGTAATCCCCATGAGATATTATACACTTGTGCCAACGGTTTTTCCAATCTTCGAAGCACTTCAAAAAATCATTTTTT